>NC_137697.1:76567552-76605052 GCF_964034855.1 Anser brachyrhynchus
TTAGCTGCTTAGCCTGATGGAAACGGCCTTCGCCTCCTAAGTGGTGTGCTTCTGGTGGTTCTTTTTGATCAAAAAGCACCGTCTGAGCAACTTTTTCTCATTGTGGTTGCACCTGAGGTTTTATATAGCTGGGGGTGGAAAGGACAAATGCTTATGAACCTGGGGGAAGTCTTCCTCCAGTTCCAGCTACATGGAGGCAGCGTGAAGCTTGTGAGTGTCCGCAGAGCGCGTGCCTGGCCAGGACGGAGCCCTTCTGCGCTTTGTCCCGGGTGATTCCTTTCTGGTCTGTGCTGCAGCAAAATCACAAGATAAAGCAGATTAGTGTAAGACATTCAGCTGCAGTTGGAGGGTAATTTCTGTTATCTTTTTTCCTGCTCATTCACACCCATGGAAAAAGAAAACAAGAACCTCTCTTCTTCCCTCAGTATTAAGGTACATTTTATTTCTTCCTCCTGAAAAGCAGAGACAACAGGCTGGTGTGCGCTGCCAGTGTAGAGTGCTGCTGAGGATTTCACTGCTTGAAGTGAGAATATTGATGATGATGCTTTCCCAGAGGCTGAAGATTGCTGGTAACGTGTTGCCTTATGCATCTGCCTTTATTTGTCTGTCTGCATGTGCATCTGTAGGTGCACAGAGCTTGCAAATGGATGGCAGGAGAGTTGGTTTGGTCATACTCTTCCCCTGTTCCCACCTTGTTTTTATTTCCCAAATATTTCTTGTGTTACACCAGCCATGATCAGTCACCATCCGAGAGGCTGTGCCTCCAGCATGCAGAGCAAGCTGTAAAAATACAGCCAGCAATGAACCCTGCACCAAGAGCTTGCAGTCTTTAGCCAGTCTTTTACAAACACACGATGTCCAGCAGAAAGTGGCTGATGAAGAAAAACCTGCTTTTCCACAAAAGACAAAACTGAACCTGAAGTTTTCACCTTCAGCCTGAGTGAATACCTCTCTACAGGTGACTTTTTAACAACGGTGACAAACTTGCAGTAGCAAAAGCTCTGACTTTTTTTGGATTGTAAGACACCAAATATGTCTGCCATCAAATAAAAGTAATAAAAAATGTTTTGGAATAAATAAATATTTGTTTTGAATTAGGAACTGAAAGCAAAATTTGTTTTCTGTAGTTACCATTTTTTTTTTCTGTGTCCAAATGGCAAATGTGATTAGTTTAGAAAGATTTTATCCTGCTTTTTTTTTTCTTTCTTTTTTGTTTACTGATGCAGTATTTATAGCCCAGACTGTTTATTCTTTCAGAAGCGTGAATGGTAAACCTTAGCTACGACATCATCCTTATAACTGAAACTCGCTCTGATTAATTTCTGGGATTTATTTTTACTTTTTCAAATTTGTCAATTATCCTGTTTTTTCACTGCCTGACACTGACACTGCACAAACATGCCGATCCCTGTCACTGCTGCCCCTGTGTTTCTGAACAGGTCTTTGCATATCCTATCAATGAGCTGATCAAACTGGTGACACTGGGATTTCGGGGCTTTTGACAGCTGAAACTGCCGTGCTTTTCCAGAGCTAATTATTGTTTTCAAGGGGCAGTCACTATCAGAGCCTACAGGCTTCTTTTTCCACCCCCAGATCAGGCTAGAAATGCTTAAAAGGTTTGCTTCTCCCTCCTTCCACCTACTGAGATTAGTCTGAGAATAAAAGAAATGGTAGTTAGCATGAAATGTAGAGGTGTTGCTTCATATTTAAATTAATATACAGGAGTTAAAACCCCTGTATTTCTGAATCATTCTGTAGAGATTTTGTAACTTTAAACAAAATACTGTCTTGGATGATTCTTTCATCTCTGCTACCTTAAGCTCCATCCAACCTTTAATGACACTATTTTAAAATGAATCTTGCCTTGCATTCACTTATAGCCCTCACATGAAATACTTTTTGTCTTTTCTCAACTTTTTAATAAGCCATAAAAGTTATGTTAGTACTTGTGTTCACCAGGGGACAAATAAAAGAAAATAATAATGTATCTGTACACATCGTTGTTGTTTTGTTATTTTTGTTGTTGTTTTTATTAATATTATTATTTTATTTCTTTGCTGCTTTGGAGTCTTATTGTGGCTGCAGCTCTCTGTTAATTGCTTGCTGACCAGACAGAGGTGTTTTTTCATATCTTCTTTCTTTGGCTGATTTGCATTGGCTATCTTCGCTCGGGATGGAGGGAAGGATAGAGTGGTGCCTTTTTAAAATTTGTATCATTAATACTATATTTCACCTCCTAAGTGCAAAACTACAGGCTGGATTGATTTGTATTAGTGTCATGAAAAATATTTGAAATGGAATGAAAAATTCAGTAAAAGACAACTTGTTTTTTGTCTTATAGTTTACACTATCTTATACCAGTGTTGTTAGAGGTATGTTTTACTGTGTAGCGATTGCAGCCTTGTATTATATCCATGTCTAGCCTAGACGGAAGTTTCTAAAGCAATACTGAAGATGAGAATATTCACTTAAAGCAAGAGCTTTGTCCAGAGCTCTTCAGCAAATCAAAGGTAGATCTTTTACAGATACATGCTTTTGTTTTGGAGAAGTAATGTCTTATTGTTAAGCAACGGCTTTGTTAAATGGGAAAAAGTATTAAATTATTATAGAGTATTATGAACCATGGGCTTTAATTTACTGTGCTGTGAACGAAATAAATTATCACAGATTTGAGTGGCTACAGACAGACAGAAAGGCCCTATATCTTAGTTTACAGTTTTCAGAAAAAGAAATTCTGGAACAGTTACCATGTTTTTCTTTTTCTGAGGGCACAAATACACACCAATTAATGAAAAGAACAGTTACTGTGTTACTGAAAAGCATCCCTTTACATGCTGCTTTATAGGAAAGAAGAAGAGAGTAAGAGAAGAGGAAGAGTATGTACCCTGGTAGCATAGTCTGCTGTGATTTACAGACCTTATAGCCTGCAGTTTCATTTAATGGACTTGAAGGAAACATTGTGTAGTACTACCACTTTGGTTCTGCAAAATCAGTATTCGTCCATTAAGGAAATAACATTTATTCCACTTACAGGTTTTTAGAAGGATGCAAATCTATTCAGTAGAAGGGTTAGTGGACACGCAAAATGGAAGGGAGCTAGCAAAAATGAGTACAGTTATAGCTCTTCTTTTCACAAAAAGAGAGGGAGTGGGGGGAAAGCAATTTTGAAAATGGCATGTAAGATAAAGCTGCCCCTGGCCAGCTTTAAATTATGTGATTCTCACTTATGCAAGATGCTGCTAGAGGAATTCCTTGGGTCTCATTACCATGGAATAATCCCTCTAGACTTCACATGTAGCAGACATACAGGGGCATATATGCATTTATACAGTCAGTTGCATATTTCCAACTGCAAAACAATATACAGTCTGCAATGAATCTTCAAGCAAAAGACTTTAAATTCCCGATATCATTTTAAGCATTTCTCTACTTCATTTTAAGAACAGAGTTGCCAAAGTGCATCCAAAAAAATTTGCTTGGTATAACGAACAAGTGATTATCTTCACTGCAGTAGTTTGAGCAATGTTCACTTTCCTCATTTTCTAGGCACAGTTTACCAACTCCAGCAGCTATTCAGCTACCACTGAGCTTTTGGTTCTACTATAACTTTACAGTCAACTGCAGAGATGAGAAAGCTGGAAGACTGCATGAAGGCAGATAAACTCCAGCTACTTCCACTGGACTTTTAAAATTCTATCTAGGAAGTCTTGGCATAGACTTCCCTATAAAATCTCAGACTCCACCTGAAAATGCCCACAGCTACCTACAGTATCTTTACATTATTTAATTTACATAACCCCTACCCTTGAGCGTGAAGTGCAAATTGAGGAGCTTGGATTATGGCTACCAAAAACAGACTAGTGAATATTTTAATATGAAGGATTTCTGTTATAATTCATAAAAGTCTCAAGGCATCAGTGTGCATTTCGATGCTCGCAGGCATCCAGGATCTCCTCTGGAGGAGCTATGTTTGCAGCTTGTGCATGTGGCTGAGAGCTAGAAGAATCTTAGCTTGAATCTTGCTCAAGGCAAGGCAAGGTGTTTTGTTGTTGTTGTTGTTGTTGTTTTGCTTTGTTTTCCCTAACAAGTTAATGGCTCCTTCTCTTTCTTTAAGCTACTGATATCCTGGTTTTCTAAGCCAGCCTTTTAATTGTTTCCCAATTTCTCTTCATTTATTAGGGTACTTTGTATGAGAAAGTTGAAGCTGTACTGTAAAAGGACAATTCAACGTTATAAAAAATTATGGCAGGGCACAATGGAGTCATGGAGCAGTATTGCCAGACATTGGCTAACAGGTAGAAACTGCCAAATTCTTACTCCTGGGAATGCTCAATTTGTGTCAGCAGGAGCAGATCTGTAGCCCCACCTGGAGGCATTGCACAGGGACTAATTGCCACAGCGTGCGCCTTACAGGGGACAGCATAATAAGGGCTGAATAATACAAGCCCTGGAACTCATTTGCATAAGCTTCCCTAGCCTGCAGAAGTGGGGGATTTTTGGCCTTAGCTTTTGCTCTTCATTGTGGCCCAACTTCATGTAGCTGGGTAAGTAGCAGTGGAGATCTGTTGCTGCAGGTGAGTGGCAGCTGCGAGCGCGGTCTATGCAGATGAGGAGGTAGGATCTGGGGGTCTGGAGCAGCGTGAGGTGGTACTGAAAGGCCCCTCTGCTTACTGGTTTTGCAAAGCCCTACCTGAAACAAGAAAGACACATCTTTTTCTCCCCCCACCCCCACCCCCCCACACCTTTCTGTCTTGTTTCCGTAATGCTTAAAATTTAGACATTTTCTATAGAAAAGCAAGATGACAATCACATGGATTACAGGGTTCACAAGAAACACTGCAACAGAACATAAGATGCAACTCAGATTTCGAGCACACCATGAGGCTGAACCTCATCACACCTTGCTAGATGGAAATGGGGAAGGCAAAGGGGCGACAGTGGCATCTACACGTACCACTCAAACAGCACCCAACTCATACCAAGTATTCCTGTTGCCCGCGGAGCCCAAGCTCTTCACCAGCAAAGTAGCTGTGCATTACGAAGCTGAAATTTATGCTGTGTTTGAGTGCAGAGCTCTATCATATGTGCTGTGGGTGGTGTGTTCTCCTAGCGTGTGACCCAAAGCCGATACACCAAGGCACTCTGCTTGGTGGTTTTTTTTTTCCTGCCGCTGTCTGGTTCCTACGCATGAAGTCATTAACTGTCTTGTATGATGAGCTTGTGAAGAGTCATTTATGAATTTTTATTATTCATTTATTTATTTTGCACAAAGGTGTTGCTGCCTGGACTTTTCTTGTTTTCTTGTCAGATAATGGAAGCTAAGTGAATTGAGGGGTGTGGCTAAGAAATTAATGTTGTTGAAATGCATAGTTTAAAAAAAACACAACAGGTGATAGGCAATGTTTCTTAAAGACATAAGCCTTCTTAACTAAAAAAATTTCTAAGCTATTAGAAATCAGAATTTGTCAGAGAGGCAGGAGTGTACACTTGGAATTCAAGTTCAGAAGCTTATGTTATGTAAGTTTTCCAGGCTACTCTTTTAATTTAAATTATATATACATACATGTATAAATATATATATAAATTAGTTATCATATGATTTATATTGATGACTGATCCTTACACTATTGCATTATCATCTGAATTTTCTCTACTGTAATTATATTTACATTTACATTTGGCAAACTGTTGCAATTTCAAATGTTTGTTTGTTGGTTTGTTTTTTAGCAAGTTTTAATATTAGCCTTAAAAATTACAGTGCCGCTGACTGGAAAGTTCAGCCAAGCGAGAGAACATGCAGTAGTATTTTGTATCATTCCCATTACTTCACAAATGGATGCTAAAAGTATTTTAATAAATATGAAACATCTGGAATATTTCTCTGTAATAATGTGCACATACTAAAAAACTGCTTTTGAAGAGCTTCTGAAGCACAGTTTTGTCAAAGCTGATTTCTTGAATCCTTCCTAAGCTGTTTACTTAAAAACAAAACAAAACAAAAAACATTTTTTTTTTTGTATTTCAACATAATTTTTTTTTTACCAGTATGGGGTTTCAGTAGGTAAACAGATGGCAGTATAACTGATTTGTAGCCTAGTGCCTTTAAGCAGTGTGCAAGGCTGGAAGGGCAATGAACTCCTGGAGTAGAAAAGTCAAAACTTGTTGGTTCAGTTCTCTCTGCAGTGCTCTCTTTGCCTCCAACAACTGTCAAAAATGATCCCCTTTGGTGCTCATACTTCACCGCCCTTTGGAGGTCAGGCTCAGGTGGCAGGCATGGACAGCCAGATCACCTGTTGCTAATTAATGTGATGTTTGTCTTCAGACGGTTCCCACTGTCCTTTTCTGAAGCAAAGGAAAAGATATACTTAGCCAAATGTAAAAAAGAATCCGAGCTCTGAAATGTGGCAGCACTAAAAATGCTAGAGAACTTTTAGAAATGCAAGCAGGAATGCTGATGGAGAAGTCAGAGCAAGGCAGTCTCGGAGTGCAATTGTCTTTCACAGAGGAATTTGCAAACTGGAATTTGTTATTTAAAGTTCCGAGTGTTTTTTATTTATATATACATACGTATATATATATATTTAATTGTAGTGTAATGACAAGTAAGGCAACTTGGCCAATAAACAAAAGTGGAGAATTTTGAGAACATGTATACAACATATGTATTTCTTATTGTTGATTTGTCTGAAAAACATGACATGGCTGAGAACTTACATGGTCTATAATATAGGAATTTTAAGGTTTCTGTTTGAAGAAGGCAAGATTTTGCTAAATATATAACACACTTCTGATTTCTGGCAAAAATCAGAAATTATTATCTGCAGTTGTCAATGAAGTCTACAATTTCTGTTTTTGCCATATTTCTTGAAATCAGCCTCTTAAAATTTGTGACACAAACCATAGATCCAAATATATTTAGTGCAATAGTTAGCAGAAGCTAATGTGCTCTGTCAGAAAACTGAATCTCTTGATTTTTGTGTGTGAAGTGATTATGGTGAGACTGAATATGTTCAGACTACCCAGATGCAGAAAGTAGATACAGCAGATTAAAATGAGAGCATTATTTCTCTCAAGAATTATTATGAAAATATTTGAGAGAGGCCACTTCACAGCCAAAACATATGCTTAACTTCAATAAACACTAGTTTTCAAGCTTCTTAAGATATATCTAATCATTCTGTTTTAAGTTGGCACTTCTGATTGTGAACAGTATTGTTCGTGGTGTTGGTCTCAAGTACTGTAGACTGGCTTTGCTGAAATAGCTCCCAGCTAAGTACTGGGATCGTTTTCATGTCACTGAACCTTGCTGTTGATTTGCTTCAACCATTTTTACAGAATCCTTTAGAACTCTACTACTATTAATATGCAAAGAATAGAATAGAGCATGCCTAATCAAAACAATGAAATATTAAAAACAATAATATGACTATAAAACTCCTATATTTGATTTCCATGTACAAAATTTTTCATATGTCTACATGAGAAAAGAAATATTCAAATTATGAAGAAACTTTTTTCTCTCTCTTTCTCTCTTCCTTTTTCTTTCTTCCTTTTCAGGGCTTTTACTCTCCTTAATACTGCAGTAAGTGAATTAAATCCTTCTAGCAGTTGCTAGAAAATAAATACAATCCAAATGAAGATGTAAGATTGTATCAAAAATGCAAGTAATGAGCATAAAACATGCACATGAAAAAATATCAAGATGCAGAAACAAAAAGTATTGATATACAGCAATCAATGTTGTAGACAATATCTTTTAAATCTATCATGCTGCCTTTTGCCCTTTATATTAAGTCAAAGGGAAAGGGCCATAATGAATGAGCATGTCCTTATTCGCATCGGCAACAGTTCTGTAGGAAACCTGGCAATATGACATTCAGCGTGATTAATTCTAGGCTCTCACTCTGGTTTATTTTTTCCCTTGTACATGTATAAGGAGTTATTATTAATTTAATAAAAACATTCAGTGTTTCGAGGCTATTTACAAAAGTTATACTGCAAGATAGACTCAAAAATAAAATGTTAATAAAACACTTCCACTAATACATGACATTTATTTTCAAAATTATCTTTTTTTCTTCCTCTAACCAAAGTGAAAGTTCCTAGGACTGTGAATGCAAGGTTGGTTAGTTTATATCTAGCTTTTTAACAGTTTTTCTGCTTCAAAAATAACATGCAAATGAAACAAATATCTAGATATTAGAATATGCTATGAAATACGCTGTGCAAAACTTCGGTATATTTTCGTACTTCGTATCAGAAGGGGGCACTAGTGATCCATTATAAACAGGCAGCGTGACATTGCTTTTGTTGTGCCATATTTAATAATAATAATAATAATGATAATATAATTTCCCCATTTAATATTGAGGGCATTTATGTGCATAATTGAGATTATAAATATATAATGGTAATTCAAAAAGTTAAATAATTAATAGATTGTAAGTAAATATTATCTGTTTTCTCATTGTATTTTTATATTATTAGTGAGATACTATGGTTACAGTTAACTTACTGTCTGTAGCAAAGAACTAATGCTGATTATTTAATACTCAATTTTCATGATTTCTAACACAAAGAAGGTGAATCCTAACTGTAAAGGATTTTGATAATGTAAATTTAATATATTCTTGATAAAAGTAGAAATTCAGATCCTCCCTGTTATAAAAGCCATTTATATGTACATTGAGATTTAAAGTACTCTACAGATATTACAACAAAGAAAATGTGTTAAGTATTCATATAATAACATTGTGTTGATCTATATTAAATTAAATTGATGGAAAAATATGTTTTATTATGATGCTTACTTACTTTTTCATGTTAGTTTATCTGATCCTGTACATTTTAGCAGATTTGCTAGTATTGCTTTGGCCTATAAACTGAGGTCAAGATGTGGTGGCTTCGCCATTTCATAGAATCAGCTTTGGTATGTGAGCTATGTGAGCAAGAAAAAAAGAGATGGACAATAATATGGTTTCTATTCTTTGTCCTCATTTTTTTTGCTGTCTATAGAATAAAAACTGGCAGAGTGCATAAAACTGCAAAAGACGCAAGTCCGTCTTCATAACAGCAGGAAAACCAGCTGAATTTTTGATGCAGCATGGTGCTGACTGATACTGTATTGTAATAAAATACCTACTTACCAGATAAGTAGGCAGCAGTGTTATTGAAATAGTATAGATACCCACAGAAGATTAAATGCTTTTTTTTTTAGAAATATCCACTGTTATTTACATGTGTAGAAATGAGGGTCAATGAGAAGTTGAACTTAGCATTCCGTAATTTCTACACATACAGAATACAATATCTGTAAGTAGTTTAGGACATTAAAATACGTGCAAATGTGAACTTTCCAAAAACTAAGCTGTAATTTAGGGCCAAAATCATTTTCATTATAAATTATTTGCAAGCTATCAGCCAGTTCCTGGGCTCATTTACTCAGGAGTAAATCCAGAATTTGCTTTGTTCAAAGCACAATTAAATCTAAAATGGCAGAGGGAAGAAAGGTTCTTTGTACCTTAAAGGCAACTGGAAGATATATATTCATGAGTATAGATAAGTGCTTTATGTGTGCATATAACTAGGCATTTTTCAAACAAAAGTGCACTTGTTCATGCAGTAAACTATAGTCATTCTAAATCAGCCATTTAATCCAAGTAAGCACACACCTGATCTCATATCTTTGTGTCTAAGGTTTATTTCAATTTTCCTAACGCTAGCAGTCCTTTCCAGATAATTATCTAAGAAAGTTATTGTCAGGATAACTGGAAAACAATTGTTTTCTAACGAGGAAACATATCTGAAGATCTGCTGTCTGTCATGCCATTCTTCAGTGAAATCTCATTTATTTATTTTTAATCAAAAAGACTATGTATTGAATATGGAATCTCAAAAAACAAACAAACAAACAAACAAAAAAATACGCTGGCAAGGTACCAGTGCAGCTTTTCCTGTGGCCTAGATGCAGATGATGGAAGATGTTTGTTTTCCGTTATCTCTAGGCATTTAATTGACTGTATTTTTATCTTAGTTAGTTAGAATATATTGATAGTAGTAGCAGTGTAGCTGCAGGAACATGGAATCTGGCATAGGCTTCAGAAAGTTTTTGAGAAGCTGAATAAATATGTGTGTGGATTAACACCTCATGAATTATCTAGTCTAGCCCCCTGATACTACCTGTACTGAATTCCAGGTCTTCTTGCTTTTGATACTGTCAATACTTGAATTTAAGCTTTCTGTAATAATCTGAAACATGTTGCAGAGCCTGCAAGCTGCCTGAGATTATCTCAGCTATTGCTAATTTTGATGCTTATTTAGTATTAGTTCAAGTGTCACCATTCATACCAGTTTTTGTGTTTGGTCATTTCAGCTGACGTATTTATTACTTGACACAGTGCTAAATATTAGAACTGTACTGGAATTAACTTAATGAATGCAACTTGATCTTCAAGCAGAGAAAACCACAATTTTGTTACTTATCTAAACTCTACCACTTGCAAATTCAAAGTGAGCCATTTTTCATGAAAGGTTGTTTGTCTTTTATGTTTCTTATTACTCCTTAATTTTGTTTAATTTAATTATCCCTGGGCTAACTCATTTGTATCTATTAATGTGTGGAGTCAAAAGTATTTAGGTAAATAAAACAGTAAAAATATGTTGCCTAAGTTCTGTTAATTTTCTTGCTGAAACGAAAAAAAAACATATAATTGTCTACTGTGAGTAGATGCTGTTTCCTTTTGTACTGAAAGGCAGAGATTATTTGGAGACAGAGGGGTGTGCATGCATGTTTCTCCTTCTTCCTCCTTTCAGTTGAACTCTTTCTCTACTTCAGTGCCCATCATTTTGTCATAAAAGATATTTTTGAAGAACTCTCTTTCCAGTCCTGAAAGCGAATCATTTTCTTACCAGTGAAATGACAAAATCTGCAAATGACACATATCTGTACATACACCAATACATATCTCTGGCAGTCTGATTTCTTATTGCCATTATAAAAAACATTGGTATACTAAAAAAAGGGATATATATATACATATATAAAGAAAGAAAAAAAAAACACACAAGAAAGATATGTTGCATTTAAATTTGAAATCAAGAATCTGACTTTAGATTCCTGTGGATTTATACACGCAGATATGATAACTGAAATTTGGTTAAAATATATTATTATTAAAGTGTTTTGGAATTTAATATTTAAACCAGTGAAAAGCACCACTTTTATTTTAGTGATAGTTGCTGTAGCATTTGCAGTTACTACAGTATTTGGAACCAGATAACCATATGAGATTTTACTTTGGAATTTAAGTTGAGATTGTCACATGGTACAAAAAAAAAATTACGAAAGTAGAAACTACTTGTTTTCAGTAGCAAAAATTAAAAGTTACTTCATTGAAATTTCTGGAATTATTCCACCTTTATCCCAGGGAAAGTGGCATCTTCATTGAGGTGTGTTATGCAACAATATCATTAGTTGCTCAGTTATGTCAGCTACTAAATTAATACAAAAAAGGGAATCAAGAAAGATCCCTTATGCACACTGGAACTAACAAACTCACCAATGTCTAAGATGCAGTTAGAACTTACACTTTAAATAATTGGGCTAGAGCTGTGCTGCAGAAAAAGATAAAAAGTTCAGGGGAGCATTCAGATGATGAGAAAAAGACTTGTAGTTTTATATCCCCATTTTATTTTTGCTCATGTACATCAACAAGCAGGGCACTTGAAATGATAAATAGGTTTAAATTACATCAAATACCATAATTTAAGCAAGCAACTAATTTCAATATTTAGAGTAAGACCTGAAAGAGAGAAAGTGCCAAGGATCATCAGTATCCTTATACTTTCAACAGGTTGAGCTTGTACCACAGAACTTCAAATGTAATATTCATATGATCAATCACTATGGAAAAATCCAAATTTTCATATTGAAATCACCTTAATGAGAAGAAAATATACAGTTGCTTTCCCAAATCATCTTTCAATCTTATGCTAAATATACAGGGGAACACAATCTGTCAGTACTTCTAGGAATTTTTGTTGTAAACTCAGAATATACTATTATCTCCTATTGTGCAGTGGCATTCATTAATCATAAAATGTTTTATGTTCTTTTCATGTATTATAAAATTTTATTTGTTTTCTTTTGTGGAGTAAAAATAAAGGTACACAAAGACAGTCAACACCAATAAGGAGAGCCTTATGGTTCCTTGATGACTTTCGCAGCTCTGCAGTCCTTGCACCTACTCTAAACTCTTTATTAACTTGTCTGGTCATGGAAGATCTCCCTTAAATTTGTCACATAGATCTATCTTGCATTTCTGGAAATGCGAAAGCTTTTTGGTTTTCTGGTTCCGATCACTTTCCCCCTCTCAAAGCTCAACTGCCTGAGGAAGACTTCACAGTTGTTCTACAGAAAGAAAAGGACTTACAAGATGAAGCATGACCCTGATGATAATTGGCCAAACAAGGAGAAATAAAAATAAAATAGAATAATAATAATAAAAAACAACCTTCAAACAGATTAAATCTAGAAAATAAATAAGATTTGCAATTTAAAACTTCACTCCACTTTCAAAAAAGTGGTGATTCCAGAAACATCAAAAACATTTAATTGAATGTACCTGTGCAAATAATTTTTGCTTGTTACTGGACTTGTTGTTTTGTGAAGTTTCCTGCTGTATTATGAAATTATTTTTCTTTATTTGGCAGCTGAAATGCTTTTGTCTTGGGATGTTTATAGTATGTCTGTGATATATTGCTTGTATATGCATATTATACAATAGTATATATACCTACTATACAGTAGTACCTATTGTACTCTGATTTCTATACAAGGTTTTGGCTTTTTTTCTTTTCTTTTGAGGGCCTGTGACCGATCGCTACTTGAGAGCTTGAATATAGACAAGGTTCAAGAGAAGCGGATTGGAATTTTTGAACTGGCTATGTTGTTTTATCTTAACAAGAAGCATGGCAGAGAGCAGAAATAACACAAGACTAGTTCTGATATCATGTTGTCTTTTCTTTCCTCTTTGCTCCTCCTTTCCACTTGTTCCATAGTGAATGACAACTAAAACTGCAGGCCTACAAATGGCGTTCTGTAAAATAACTGTTAAAATGCTTGGCATTTCATAGCCTTAATATCTTGTAAAATGTGCTTAGCTGAGAACTGACTAGTTTGCCTGATCATCAGACTGGTGGAAAGAGCTAGTGGTGGATTCTGTGGCTGAAGTTGCCATGTCTCCCTATCTCCTTTCCTGCCCTCTTGGCCTTGTGAGTCATCATCAGAGACAAATGTTCTCCAGGTTCAATCGTTCTCTTACTGGATGTGGCAGTGAAATCTCTGAAGGATTTATTGAAACCAGACTTTTCAGTTTTGACTATCACATTGACAGCAATGAAGTCTATACTTAAAGCTGCTATTCCACATCCATTGCAATTTTTTTTTCTTCTTGCTTGTATGCACCTTCAGCAAAAACTCCCTCTTGATTTTGACCCCTTATTGGTTTCAGCAAGAATGTTTTATAAATGTTATCATTGGGATCTTGTTCTTCAACAATTGTTAAGCAAATTTGAGCAAAGCAAACACATTTAGACTCTGACTGAGCAACTTTATATACAACCCAGATTGATGAAAATAAAGGCAACATTGCAATGTAGATCATTTCAAGGATATCATCATATCATCCATACTGGTGGCTGGAATCCTTCCCAAAATTTCAGCAAACCAATTTTATAGTTAGTTGGTTTTGACCAAAACATTTTTTTTTTTTCCTCACAGGACCCATATGGACTTTCAGCTCTGCCACTGAAGTCCACTAAAATACAAGCAAAGAAAATCAGGCTGAACCGTTATGAAATTGCTTTCCTTTTACAATTACATTCTGTAACTACTTTGCTTTCTGCTTCTTTACTTTTGTGCACCTAGAAACAGCCTCAGGGCTTCACATCTCTGGACAAGGAGACAAGATGTTGTGGTGATAGGTGATAAATCCCTACGAACAGTCAGAAAACTGTTCTGGAGGAGGGCTTGTTAGCTTTGATCAGCATACAAGGAGAAGGAAAGAGTGTTGGAGTGGGTATGAAGTGCGAAGTGCTAGAAAAGTTCTCTGGTGTTATTTCTTTTGAATAAGTGTCCCTCAGAATCAAAAGCACTGACATCACCACAGTGTAAGTAAGCATAGTTAAAGAATATGAATATATATAGCTTGGGCAAAGAAATTTTAAGGCAAATATGTTTTATAAGTTTTTATTAAAGATCCATAAATAAAAATAATTTCCATCACTGTACATTAGTACAATATTTAAAGACAGGAATAGTAAAAATATTTATTACCTTTATCTTCTAGCTACAAGGCTTCTGTTTCTGCTTGTTTGCTTTAAAGTTTCTTATTGAGGAGAATCTTCCCATTTGACAGCCTCTTAGATGTTATTGAAAGAAGGGAAGAGTTAACCTTAGTAAGGAAAAAGTAGTTGAGATAGGCTGGGGTTGGTGATACGGTTATTGATCTCTGAATATTTCCCTTAGAAAAAATGTTACATGCACATGAAAATGAGAAGAACTGCAAACACAGAAGATACAGCTTTGGTTTTTCATATCAGTTTTTGTTTCCAACCATATTCTTTTGGAAAACAAAACAAAACAAAACAAAAATATAGTTATTATTTTCTGTTATTTGGCATATTTGTATCAGTTACAAGTTCTGGCTACTATTTCAGTCTCAGTATCATAGAATCATGGAATCATTTAGGTTGGGTGAGACCTCTAACGTCAAGTTCAGTCTTTAACCTAGCATTGCCAGGTCCACCATTAAACCATGTCCCTAAGAACCACATCTACACATCTTTCGAATACCACCGGGGTAGTGAGTGAGCTACATCCCTGGGCAACCTGTTCCAATTCCTCACAACCCTTTTAGTGAAGAATTTTTTCCTAATATCCCACCTAAACCTCCCCTGTCACAATTTGAGGCCATTTCCTCTTGTCTTATGTCCTATCACTTGTTGCTTGGGAGAACAGACCACCCCCCACCCTGATACAAATTTCTTTAAGGTAACTGTAAAGTACAGTAAGGTCTCCCCTGAACCTCCTTTTCTGTGGGCTAAACAATCCCAGTTTCCACAACTGCTCCTCATGAGACCTGTTCTCTGGAGCCTTCACCAGCTTCATTGCCCTTCTTTGGACATACTCCAGCACCTCAATGTCCTTCTGGTAGTGAGGGACCCAAACCTGAACACAGTGCTTGAGATGCGACCTCACCAGAGCTGAGTACAGAGGGACAGTCGCTTCCCTGATCCAAGCCAGGATGTTGTTGGCCATGTTGGCCACTTGAGTACGCTGCTGGCTTGTATTCAGCCAGCTATCAGCCAATACCTCCAGGTCCCTTCCCACCAGGAAGGTTTCCAGCCACTCTGCCCCCAGCCTGTAGCATTACATAGGGTTGTTGTACCCCAAGTGCAGGGCCCGGCACTTGGCCTTGTTGAACTTCATACAGTTGGCATCGGCCCATCAGTTCAGCCAATCTAGATCCCTCTGCAAAGCCCTCCTTCCCTTAAGCAAATCAACACTCGTGCTTATCTTGATGTCCTCTGCAAACTTACTGAGGGTGCACTCAATCCCTTCATCCAGAGCATTGATAAAGGTACTAAACAAAACTGTCCCTAGTACTGAGCCCTTGGGGACACCACCTGTGACCAGCTTCCAGCTGGCTTTAACTCCATTCACCATGACTCTTTGGTCCTGGCCACCCAGCCAGTTTTTTCCCCAATGAAGCATATGTCCAGCCAAGCCATGAGCAGCCAGTTTCTCTAGAAAAATACTGTGGGAAACACAGTAGGTGTTGCAGAAGAACAGCTAAAATGGATTTAACTCAGAAACCCACTTTTTCTTTTTTTTTTTTTTCCTTTTTTTTTTTTTTCTTTTTCAGTTCTGTATGACAGGGTGGATTGGACTACTAGACTATCATTTTTGTTTTATCTAGGGAAACTGACGTTGGTGGCACACAGTGGTATTCTGATGGAATCCCATGCTGTGGAATTAATCTTGATATTTGGCTGGATCAATGGTTTACCTGCACTTTGCTACAAATGCAGTAGGTCTAATGCTTCTGCAGATGTGTCTCAGAGCTAAGTGGGAATCAAGCTGCAGATTCTGAGGAATTGTTCTGATAGTTCATATACCATTTTACCTCCTTCAGTGCACTACTTCTCTATCCAATATAATGGGTTGAAAACCTACCTTACAAAACAAAAGGAGACCCTTGGAAAGGGTGAACCTCAGAGTAAGCAACTCCTGCTGGAGCAATTTGTTCATCCTATTTATTGCAGCTCAGGGTCAAATGGGAAAGGGACTAGCACAGGTGAGATGAAGACCAGATCACCTGTGGGAGGGAGGAAAGCTTGACTTCCAGCATGCCACACATGAAGCGTAGACCTGTTTGTATGACAGGCCCTGAAGAAATGAGAGGAAGCAATGAAAGATAAGAAATGCACTGATGACTTGATATGTGTTTCCTCTGTTGAGCAGGAATAACCAAATTTCGACTATTTGAATGACGATTTTCTTCAAGAAAATCCTACAGGGAGGCATTTCAGTGTTATTTACCCCTTGATTAGCTCTACAGTCTTATTCACTCTGTGCACTCATGTCTAATGACTAGTTTGCATTAACATGAAAAGAATTGAACACCCCTCTTTCCAGAGTAACTTAGCAGAAGAAATAGTATTTTATCTAGACATGGTGGAACTCATCTGGGTAGAAGTCTCTTATTATCACAAAGGAAACTAGATGAATAGTACACCATGAATACTATATTCATCAAAGGAAACTGTTTTCAGTCTCTGGCGACCTGAGAATTGTCTGATAGTATGGTAAAATATTATTGCTAATATATCTCAATGTTATTACACCACTCACTGCTATAGACTACACTTTTATCCTTTATTTATTATTATTTTTGTTTTTAACACATGCTACTTCTTAACTGTTGCTCAATCTACAATTAGAAAACTACCTGTGTCGTAGTGGTTGTGTTGGCTGTGCATTCATATGTCAGCTCTTCCTTCACAGGAAACGGAATGCAGTGTAATAAATTACCCAAATTCAGGGATTCAGGGATTGTGTTCTGCTCAATCTGCTTAGGACATAAGGAAAGAGCTGAAGTTATTTATTTTAGATTGCTTTTTTTTTTTGCCTTTTTTTTTTTCACTTCTTTGCTTGTGTAAATAAAAACCTGTCATAAGAGTCTGATAAGACAATCACTATAACACAAGCTATCACAGAGGAAAACCTATTTATTCTGCATGACTACAACCAAATAGACTTCTTGTTAAACATTTTAATGATGAATATAATAATATTTGTTGGCAGAAAGGATAAAGATGATGTTCTGGAGCTTAAAGTAATGAAATGATCATTTGGAAAGTTATTAAGGGAGAGAAATCATGAGACCTTCCTTATGCCTGTTGATCCATCTACCTAGTCATGTCCAGTACAGCATAGAAAAGGGACTATTTTGAAATGGTTATTACATACTTGAAGAAGGTTAAAGATCATCAAAGTTAAGAAGTGGGAGAGGGGGTGGTCAAGGAGGTAACTGGAGACATATGGGAGCAGCAGACAGAGTGGGAAGTAGTCTTCTGATACTTTTGGCTCCTGCAGAGGAATCCAACCGCATGATTGCCTCAAAACCTACTGTCAATAAATGAGAAATATAACTGGCCTTTGAAATAAACCTGAGAGTTCCCTGGTGGGAAAGCAAAGCAGCAGATCTCTGTCTTCAAGAGCTGTGAAAGACCACTCTGACCTTAACTCAAAAGCTGGTAGAAAGAGAAACAGATAGTGAAGAAAGCTGGGACAATGTTTTATTTATTTATTTATTTATTTATTTATTTATTTATTTATTTATTTTCCTGTGTATCATGTTTCTGATCGTATCAGAAATACTAAAACTAGTAAATGTAAAATCACTGCTTGTATGAATTTATGTAGGAAGTTCAGAGAAGATATATATTCTTCTCAGCTACCACTGCACGCTTAAATTAGGTTTCTAAGACAGTAACTCTTTCTGTAGCCGCTGCCTAGTTTAGATCTTAAGCTAAAATCTCTGTGTGTCCTTCTTCTGCTTCCCAACTTGTATACACCAGAAAACTGTTTGCAATTGTCAGGGATGAGTCTGGATGACAGTACATATGCAACTCCATGGCTACACACAGCACTCAGCAGCCATGAGAAGTAGCTGGTTTAAGAACAAGACTAAGGCACAGAGACAATAACTCTGATTCCTGATATGTGGCAGCAGGTAGAACAAATCTGCTTGTTGAGTGCACCGCCTGCTGAAATGGGGCTGAACCCATTTTGGAAAATAAACTTATATTTGACAAGTCAGTGGTCACTTGACCATGTTTACTATGCTGACTGGTATCATTCACACACAGTAGGGAAGCTGTCCACACTTTGTACATTATAATCCAACCCGCCTCGAATAAAAAACATAGAATATTTCTTTCCCTTTTTAAAAAACATATGAAGCCAGAGAGAGAGAAATGCTTTGAGGCTGTCACTATAGAGAAAGACATAGTAGTTTTGTCAGTGGCCAGAGAAATGACATTGTCAAGAGACAAAGGCATACATCAAAATAAAAAATGTAGTGTTTTGCTTATTACCTGGTGGGTAGCATGTATGTTTCTTTGTTAACTTTCCTCATGCTATGGAGGGCTGAGCAATTTCTCGGCACCCTGTTGAGCACAAACAATCTTGCTTAAATCAAGAAGCCTGGTCAGCACCTGTTACCCTCTACCCTGCCCCAGCTGCTTTATGGCTTATGTGAAACAAAGACAGCAGGAAAATAGGTTGAATCACTGACTTGGGAAACTGGAGAGGAATCCAGTCTAAGTATAAATGAAAGCATCGGGCTAAGTCTGTTTCCCAGAAATGAAAGATGCTCACTAGTTGCAATTGTAACCTATTCGTATGTGCAAGGTGATAAGAACCATGGTGTTTCAAACTTTATCTTCTTTTCCTTACTAGATACTCCAGGCTTTCCTTGAAATTAGTAAAGTTTAATCTCAAAGACTGGCAATATTTTAGTTAACATATTTCAAAATACTTCAACAACCTTGTAAAAATATATATATATTAATTTTACTTATTTTTTGTCCCTTTTCAGTGATTAGGTAGTTGGCATACAGAATCACGTTTTCTGTGTGTTGGATGATATGTGATATCACAGGAATCCCATGTTTGCTTGGTTTATCAGCAATGACTGCCTACACAAATGGATAAATAATTCATAGATCTCTTTCTTGGCCAAAGAAACAATATGAAAACTTGACTGCAACACACCACAGATGTCGCAGATATGTACTACCAGATATAAATCTTAATACCTCATTCAGACATAAACAAATAAGTATTTGCTTATTAACCCTCTTCATCGCAGACTGTCTCTCTTTCCTCTAAGTCAGAAGTCTACCTGAGCACATTATCTGATAAAATTTGCATTTTAGGCCCTCTTAGAGTCAAAATGCTTTTCTCACTGATTAACATGATAGGATTTGAAGGGTAACAGGCAAGATATCTGTTAACAAACCCAACCTTTAGCCCCCTAGAAAGTGAATTGAAGCTTTCTACTTTTTTTTTTTTTCTCTTTTAAATACAGCAAGTTGACTCGTCTTTTAACTCCCTTTAATTGCGCAGTTAGCCCTGAAAATATAAATTATTTTGAAAGAAGCAAGCAGCAGGGCTCCACATCTGGCAAGGACCTGTGGTAGAAGAGTATTAAGCATATCCTTGTACTCAACTTCCATAACATGACTTGGCTAGGACATGCTGAAGTGCAAACACTTACCATGTTCATTGGGATTAACATCAAACTGGAAGTGGGCAATGAATGCAAATGATGCATTCAGGTCCGACACTGGCACAGGCACTTGCACAGGAGGGGTTGCAGTGCAATAGTAGCCTTTGACTCTACCAGACCACTCAAAGCTCCTTTTGCACCACATTTCTGGACTGAAGCAGTCTCTGAGGGTGAGAAGAGTCAATGTTTTTAGATTGTCCTGGGAATGATTTACTACAGGCAGTTGTGCTGACATTGTCCCTGTGCTGCTCCAGCCTTTGGTCCCCTTCATGAGACGGAAATCAATATCCCATAATGATCATTGGACAGATGCTCTTATATGCCTATACCAAATACAGATGACCTTCCTAAGGCAGGTGTCCTGTGCTCCTGCAAAAGTATGAGCTCCCTTCCTCAGCATGTTCTAAGCCCTTAAGTCTGGTGTTAGAGGTGCCTGCTACACAGGAGAATAATCAGAAGATCCCGAGGACAGATAAATGTAGAAAAATCTGGAAAAAAAACCACACAAAAAACATTGATTTCACATCAGGGCAGTCTATCTTTATTTGGCACTGCCTTCATTTATATTGCCAGCTGAGGTAGAAAGTATTGAAAGGAGTATATGATTCTTTTTGCATAGCTGTAGCCATCAGTGCTTGTTTTTGCTTCATTATTTAATCTCTGCAACATTGTGAGCACTCTCTAGCGTCTGTTCTCACTGTCAGTCTTTTTTTTTTTTTTTTTTCTTTCTCCTTCAAAAAGTTGACACTTTGAGAGCACGGGCAGATGTTAAGCTGCCTCAGACATTGCAGTAAGAGTCCTCCCAAGCAAAGTCATTGAAAACACAGGTATCTACAAAAATGACTGGAAAGCAGCATGGCTCCAGGAACCAGGAACAAACCTCTTCCCCTATTAAGTCTGCTTTCTTGGATTTTAAAGTGGACCAAGCAGGCTTTTGGGGTAGGAAGAGTAGGCCTGTATAATCTGCACACAGTACTTTCAAGAACCTCTTCTGCCTGCTATCTTTCCTCTTATTTGTAGTGCATATTGAGTAAAATGTTTCAACTTCCTCTCCAAGTTGTGGAGGCAAAGTTAGGTTGAATAATTTAGGACTAGGAAATCTATATTTAACCTTTGAATTTTGGACTATTTGCAGCATTTGGACATAGGTAAACTTTCTGCAATGAGAGCCTGGAGCTTTTGTGAAAAAAAAAAAAAAAAAAGTTTTGTGAAAGTGGGAGTAGCTGATGGATTAAATCATGAAATCTTTATGGATTAATATGGTGCCCAGTTGCTTTCTTGACTCCTTGCATGATGAAGGGTATGGGTTTCAAAAATAAAATGTAGCATAAGCAAATTTTGAAACAGATTTATTATGAATTATTGTTAACATTACACGTAATTAAATGCTGGTTGTAAAGAGCTGGAAGTGTTTGGTTAAATACTCTTTCCTATGTTGATATTATGGCCTCTTGCTTAAAACAGTCTGATGTATCTGCTTGTTTGCATATCTTGCTAAAATCCTTTTAGATTGATGAGATTTACTTCATATTATAAACGAATCCAAGAAAGACAAATAAAAAAATCTGAACTGCCTTTAAGAAGTATTTACTTATCAGTCTGAACTTCTGGGTTTATAGCTTACTACTTACCTATATTGCAAAACCTATCAGATAACTGAAAAGTGATTTTGATTCACCAGCAGTGGGAGTTATACATGGGGGCAAGCCAGAGCCTTTCTCTCTTAATGAATGTGTCTTTTCCTGTTTCCTCACTTTTTTTTTTTTTTTTTTTAAATTGAAAAATGGAATTTTCAAATCTGTACTGAGCACATGGGTTATCTGAGATGATGGTAAATCTGCTATTATTTTAGACTTTTTGTTTTAATTTTAGTTTAACTGAGATGTAGATTTTATATGTAAAAGTATATGTATTTTCTTTCTCCAGTTATTTGTATGTGTAGTCCTCTTCTGTTATGCTTAGTTTCCACTTTATTGTCTTTTCAGTTTATACACAATGGACATGGCTGCTAGCCAGTCTCAAGGGCTATGAAAACTGCAGCCACCTTCCCTTAAGTGTCCCTAAAAACAACACTTAAAAGACCCAAACATTTCTTTTTCAGATATGATCCTCACACAACTGTACTTCCTGCTCTGTTATATCTGCTCACAGGGAAAATTTTATTTCATAATTGTATACTGCGTAACTTGTGTAATGGGAAATAAACTTCCCATTATCCAAGAGCTCTGAAACAAGTATGTTGTTGTCTATAGGTGTTTATAACCAAAACTGAAGTATATGTTTTACTACATTTGCAGAAGTATTGTTCAAAATACCAGAAAAAAAGCAAAAACTTGCACTTTACAGTCACCTATGAGATGCTGATCACCACATAAGCCATTTGAATCATGTGAGCTATAACTGTTTACATAAAATTCACGAGTCATGTTTACTTTATTTGGTGTTCATTGTAAAAAATAATAATAATAATTACATCATTTTTATAAGTCAGATGTAGATATTCTACTCTGTAGACATTTAGGCCTCCTTCTGGCTGATGATGTTTGCTTTTTCTATCCCATTCCCATTGCTCCAGTAGTTAATCTCATAAAATCAATAGCTTCTTGTGCATCAAATATAAACACCATCAAGCTGTTCCAAACTATTCATTACATACAAAGAAGTACCTTAATGAAGCTGGGAAAAGATTAAGGAGGAAGATTATATGAGATGAATAGGAAGAACTGCCACCACCTCATTCACTGTTAGTCCTCGTTCCTGTTCTATAATAAAGATGAAACTCTGCATGAAATTTTTATATTATTGTGAGAAATGACCTGTGACTATTTTGACAATTAACAGATATCCACTGGAGTATTTATGCTGAAAAACTTGCACAGTCATTTTATGATTTTTGAGCCATACTCTTTGGCTGGTATCTTGAAGTGAGCCAAATACATGGTATATCATGTTATGCTCTTCATCACTGCTATGTTTGCGTTACTAAAAATCTTTGCACAGATGGGCAGAGGCAGTGCTGTCAGAAAATTTTCAGTTGCAAATTCTCTGCTAAATCCAAGCTTTTTCTCCCTCCAATTGTTTAAAAATAAAACAAAACAAAATGCATAATAAGCTTAGTTCTGGTTATCTTTTATGCTAACTTTGAGCAAAAATGTATAGCTTAAGTTTTTATTTCTTTTAATTCAGACAGAAGAAAGTCTATTATGAAGAATAGGATTGCTTGTTTTATTTCATATTAATGTTTTCCTGGCTTTAACTCTTATTTTCTTATTATGTAGAATATATATATATTTACTTTTTTTTTTTCACTATCAGTTGTTTTTTTTTTTTTTTAATAGTATGGTTTCACATCACCAGGGAGAAAGGAAATGAATGATATCAAATAGGATCAAAGCCCTTTATCCATCACTTCAAATAAAAGGCAATCCTAATCTACCTTGAACTTCTGAAGACTTTAACTAACTGTTTTGTATCCCTTATGTTACGCAGAAAAATCTGATGCTACTCATACTGGCAAATCAAAAATGGGAAACCCACAGCCTGCTGAGGTGGAAAGAGCAATAGCAGATTGTCTAGCTAATGAAGTAGGTGCATGGAGCAAGATTACCTTCCTTTTCACTTTTATCCCATTTATATTAAGGTCATAACAATGTAAAATTACACTGTATATACAAATACATGTCAGCATTTGTTTTATTACACAACCATTTTCATACTATGAAAATGTTCAAATCCACTTTTCCGTGTTTTTGGAACAGTTGTTTCACTAAAATTATGTAATATGAAATTGATGGCTGTTCATTATTCACTATATATATGTGCTAGTCACCTGTTTAAGCAGATTCATCCATCCAGTATGGGAGCAAGATTAATAGGATAGGACTTTGATGACTTTTGATAAACTATGCATCCAAAATATCTTCTCATATGCATCCCACAATACGAAATAGTATGTTTAGTTCTCCCGAATGAGATGTAGATTTATAGAAATGAGTCTTCTCCTTTTAACTTCAGGTTATTTAACTGTAGTCTCTCCTTGATCCCTACCTGTTCTTGATGTGAAGTCTTCAACTTCTGTCCCCTGGATAGTCCTTCTGTGTTGCTGCTTCACCAAAGCAACCTGAGAGTTCCTTTATTTACCAAACAGAAGACCTAATGGAAGTAGAATTGACAATGAATTCCACGCCCTTTTGCATGCCTCTTTTGCTAACAGTGAAATACTTTTGACAAAATGTGTACTACTTCATTCCCACTGTTTGAAAAACTTGGCTATTTTTTTTTCTTCTTTTTTTTCATGTTTCAGTCATTTTCTCTCTGTGAATACTTATTGTTTAATCCAAGCAATCACACCACTGAAGGCCCCTTATGAGCTTCATTTTATAGGAATGGTGCTATTTAGAGTGAGGCCATGTTGCAAGGTTATCACGGCGGTGAAGCAGTGGTCCCATTCCCCGCTCAGGGAGTTTTCCCCTGTGACAGATGAGGTGTCCCGACTGTGCCTGGAGCCAGCTGAAGGGCACCGAGGGTTCCTCTGCTCCTGGTGTGGCTTGAAGTCAGGAGCTGACAGCCCAGCTACTTCAGTTGTTGCTTTCTTGCTCTCTGGAAATTAAATCCCCAGACTTTTCTGATGGAAATTCCTCCTCAATATTTTGAGTAGATGTTTAATTCATTTATTGCTAGTCAGGCTACTAGTTTTGTCTGCATCTTGGTCTGTAGCAAGCTATATGTTATGCTTATGCACATATATATATATATGCAAACACACACACATGCACACACATGCGCACACATATATTTATAGAAGCACATACACACATATTTATACATCTATTCTGCAAACACATTATGTATAGTTAGGTATAAATACAGCTACAAACAACCTTAGTATATATAAATATGTGTAAGCCGTCATTAAAATTGATTATGATTCTTTACTTACAGAAAGAGTATGTATGAAATAGTTTTTATATTGCTTTTTTTGAAGACTTGCTGTTAATGCATTGGTATTTGGTACTCACATATTTTAATATGCTGCATGCCTGAATGACAGATGATTATCTGACAAAGGAAATCTGGTGTTAAACAACTTGAGCTAGCAGTACATTAAAAAAAAGAAAAAGAAAAAGAATAAGAAAAACTCTAACAAAACATCAGCTAAGTGTATGTATTGTATTTTAAAAATTTAATAGCTGCATATTGCCGGTATTGTCTTTGTCCGTGTTGACAACAAAAGGATAAATACAGTGCATACAGTAGGTCCCTCTGGTTATACCACGAACATGACACATGTCATCCTATGATAAATTGGCTCTGTGTCTGTTCAATTTCAAATCCAAAGCTCTGGAGGCAGAGGTGTTAGGAAGCAGGCATAATTCTGGCGAGCAGAGGCCTCAGATGCACAAAATTAGTGTGCATGGAACAGATAACAGAAAGGGAGAGGGAGTCTGAGAGGAAGTTTGCACAGGTTTGTCAACTTCCTGTGGTTTAGGTAGTACTGGCAGATGTTAGGTGTAAAAAAAACATCTGTAAGCATGATAATGAATGTTACCCGAATTTGAAGTGACAACTGTATCGAGCACAAATGCTGCCTTGTTTCCTCATTTGCATACCAATTAAATAAAAGACACAAATATTAGGTTCCAGAATTTGTGTGACAAATAATCTGTGGAGCTTACTTGGTACATCTGGGTCAGACATGTTGGCTTTGTGACAGATGCAATGTCAGAAGGAGATTTTAACACGGGAAAAATGTAGTCAGATTGTTACTAAGTACTGTACTTAAAGCAGAGATTAGAAAAAGGTCTGGTTCAGAAATTGCTTTAAACATAGAGGTATCTACCTCTCTCTAGGCATTTTATTGTGCATTACTGTCAGGTCTGGTATGCAAGACATCTTCCTAACCAACCACTGAAGAAAGAGGAAGGCAAAAATAGTACTGTTCTGTACCATTATGTTGTGCAGCTATCTTATTCCCTGGATAAATACATATGTTTTATGGGACTACTCGAAGAGTAAGAGGCTACTTGATGTGAGTAACGATGGCAGAGTCAAGCATTACATGCTTAAGCATTTATGCAGAATTTTGCATTTTTCATGGTGCACTGAAATATTTATGAAGAAGTTCATGTGTGGTGAAGGTTCAGGTCAGTTCTTGTTTTAGTAAAACAAGCCTGCTTGACCCTGATTTTAAACCAAACTCGAGCCAAAGCCAGATACCTTGGTAATATGTATGGGTTGTTAACTGCAACTGGTTAACATGGGTATGCAGCCTATGTGGTATTTCATTTTGTGTTTTTTCATGCCATATTTCTCAGTGTTGAACACTGAATTTCACCTTCCACTAGTGCCAAAGTCACTTCCAATGATTATTACAAAATCTGGCTCTTCATATTCAGCTTCCCTGACTTCTCAGCCAGTATACAGTGAACATCTTTATCACTGTTTGGAGAGGCATGGGTACTGGTGAAGTAGCCTGAAAAATTACCTTTGAAGCTGTGTGCACACTGTTGTACAGAAGGGCCCTCAAAACAGGAAAAATTATCCATCTCTGTAGAGCCTGCTTGCACAAGTGCCACTGGCTTGTTGTAGTGCAAGCCTGCTGACATTCTACAAAATAGGATAGTGGTTCCTGTGGTACTTCAGAGACATGTAATAACACAGAAATAAAAGCAATATAAAAAGTGAGAAATACAAGTGTGTTAAATATAAGTTAAGAATTTACAATATAACTTTTCTGCCTTTTTTTTTTTTTTTTAAATCAAGGAAATGAATTTACACAGGGTAAATGTACTGTTTATATATTTAAAATTTAAATGAAGGAAATCCTCTTGAATGCACCTGTATATACTGGATATGTCTGAGTCCATTTGGTATGGGAAAGTAGGCCGTGAAATTATGTATTTTAAGAAGTTAAACTACTCACTCACATAAGACTAAAGTTTGCTAACCTCTACTGTAAATTGTGAATTACCTGTGAAATTCCAGGCAAACAGAACCCAATCCATTAACAGTGTATAAAGGTGCAGTTTCATAAATTTCAGAATTTTGGAAGTGAGGGAAGGGGAATTCTCACTTATGAAAAAGTAAGAGTGGAAAAAATTGTGTTTTATATACTAAAATGATGACTTTTACAGCATATAAAATCTTTAAAAATAAACTGGATATAACCAGACCACTGTAGGTTATACTGCTATGTGGAAGGAAAAAGACACATGGTTAGTTTTGAACCAGCAAGTGTTTCATACTGCAACCAAGGGATGCATTTTGCAGGGATGAAATTGAGCAAAGGAAAATTTAATCTTATTACCAGGAAAATGTATCTAATAGTGAGATCTATTAGAATTGTGGAATAATCTCTAGAGAGAAGTGATGGAAGCCCTATAGTTTGAGTCACTGAAAAGTAGACTAGGGAAATCGCTGGTAGTTTTCTTGTTGGGAAATAATCCTGTACTGGATGTTAAATGCATGGTGTGACCCAATGCAAAACTGTTGCCTCTATCATATTCTGTATTCTGATTTATTGTTATCAGAGTTCTGTAGCTTTTAAGAGAAGTCTGAAAAAGAAGGCAGACTTTTGATGTCCTGATGCTTTTCATGACACAACAAAAGCAAAAAAGTGTTAAAATGCTCAACCATGGCTCAGTATCACTGCTATGTTTTTTCATGCCCATGGACAATCAATAGATTGAGGTTACTTTATGTGTTCATTCCATGCAAAATTTTTTGCCTTTTTTTTTAAAATTCTTTTTTTTTTTTTTAATGGCTGTTGATTCTCAATGTCATGAAATATATATATATATATGAGATGAGAGGATTACTTGTATTGCTGGAGGCAGGAAAACTCTATTAATATTTGTTTATACTTTGAAAGAAATTTCCTCAGACAGTAACTTGTGTTTTTGTTCACCTTCTAGAAGAAAATGTCTAATGTAATTGTTCATTTAAAAACAAAATGTAGATGGATATTAGCAAAAAAAAAAAAAAAAGTTATGTTTGCATGCCTCAATATTCACAGTAAACTGAACAAACTCTGGAAAATTCCTGTGATCTTTCTTCAAGCAAACGAGGGTTGGGGTCTGTGTCCATTTCTTTCAAAAAATAACGTGTGTTATTTTCTCAATTATACTATAGTATAGTAATATAGTTAGTAAAATAGTACCCTGATGATTAATGTCCAAGACGTGAATGAATATGAACAACAGCGGTTAAAAACAAAATACTTCTGACCTGTCAGTTCAAGGCTTACTGAAACCTACTGGATAATTAAACAGTGGATTGTAATGCTTCGTAATTATTTACAAACCCTGTCTTGCTGAGTGAATATCATCCTGTGTAATTCTACCTTCTTTTTAAAGAAAACATGGATTTTTGTCAGGTCACTTTACTGAAAAGCGACTAGGATAAATGAAGAAGGGTTATTGTGTGATTCAGGAGACCAAGGTATCGAGAATATGTTTTCTCCTTCATGGGAATGCAAAACAAGCGACCCACTTGAACACAGAGAGATATATCTGTCTTGCATTAATATCAACTGCTAAACCTCTAACCAAAATCAATTTCAATGTCTGCCTAAATTAGTAAAAATAAAGATCATCTTCTTAATACCTTCTCAAGTGATTCCAGCAGAATAACTTGCTGGATTTCCTGTCCATTTCTTCTAGAATTCGGCTGGACCGATGGGCTGAGGTCAACTGCATGAAGTTCAACAAGGCCAAGTGCCGGGTCCTGCACCTGGGGCACAACAACCCCAAGAAGAGGTACAGGCTGGGAGATGAGTGGTTGAAAAGCTGCCTGGCAGAGAGGGACCTGGGAGTACTGGTTGATAGGCAGCTGAATATGAGCCAGCAGTGTGCTCAGGTGGCCAAGAAGGCCAACAGCATCCTGGCTTGCATAAGAAGCAGTGTGGCCAGCAGGTCTAGGGAGGTGATTGTCCCCCTGTACTCGGCTCTGGTGAGGCCACACCTCGAGTACTGTGTTCAGATTTGGGCCCCTCGCTACAAGAAGGACATGGAGGTGCTCGAGCGAGTCCAGGGAAGGGCAACGAAGCTGGTGAGGGGTCTGGAGAACAAGTCTTACGAGAAGCGGCTGAGGGAGCTGGCATTGTTTAGCCTGGAGAAGAGGAGGTTCAGGGGCGACCTTATCGCTCTCTATAGGTACCTTAAAGGAGGCTGTAGAGAGGTGGGGGTTGGTCTGTTCTCCCACGTGCCTGGTGACAGGACGAGCGGGAATGGGCTAAAGTTGCGCCAGGGGAGGTTTAGGTTGGATGTTAGGAAGAACTTTACTGAAAGGGTTGTTAGGCGCTGGAATGGACTGCCCAGGGAGGTGGTTGAGTCACCATCCCTGGAGGTCTTTAAAAGACGTTTAGATGTAGCCCTTAGTGATATGGTTTAGTGGAGGACTTGTTAGTGTTAGGGCAGAAGTTGGACTAGATGATCTTGGAGGTCTCTTCCAACCTAGACGATTCTGTGATTCTGTACAATTGTGTCCTTAATTAAGAACAATCTTTATTGAGAGTCACAGTGATTGTATGGAGTAGCATATCTGAGCTATAAAATATAACAAAGGTTCCCCATGAGGAAGTAATGTTACACAAACACAAATACTGCTTGTTTTTCCTTCATTTCTCTTGGGAGAAGTATTTTGCTTAATCTCTAGAGTTGTTTCATAAATTCTTTTAAAGGTTTTGCTCAGTTCTGTCCTTTTTTCTTTTTTTTTTTTTTTTAATATTGTTAAAAAATAAAGCTAATAATTATCATGCCTCAATCACCAACAATGACCTGATTAATACAACACTTTAATTGCAGTATGGCATGTTAAATACAAGTCAGTGACACCTAGAGAGGCATTTCTAGGCCCCAGTTGACTTGTAATTTGCCTTAAACAGAAATATGAGAGTGAGAGAATAATCCCTCCAATATAGCTGGATACTATACTTTGTTGGTTTTGAGCGTTGCTGTCAGTAGTGTAGTAAATATTTATTGAGCAGAATAGGTCAAAACAAAACAAAACAAAACATATTTAGAGTGGGATATGTCTTTACACAAAAGTTTTGTAACTTGCCAAAGGTTTTTTTTTTGTTTTTTTGTTTTTTTTTAAATCTCTGGATTTTTAAGTGAGAATATTTGGAGGTAGCAGAAAGAGCTATAAACTCATAGTCCTTCCTAACATTCATTAATTCTAGTCTCTTTAAATGTAGAGCTGATGTCTTCTTACTGTCTTCTTTCTAAATTTAATTTCCATTTTATTTATCAAATTGCATTAAACACAAGAATGAAGGAAAAACAGCAGTGGTTACCAGACTGAAAATAGTGAGGTCAAAACAGGTAGTACACTGAACATTTTACGTACTTTGTGAGTGGAAGAAACGTTTTATGTAAGTGGTCAAAACACAACAGTCCATGCCTTATCATTTCTTTAATTAGTTTGAAGGAGATGAAAGAAGCTACATTTGTATGTTGTGATCTCTTTCTGTACATGTGAATTCCCCTAAAATCAGACAAAAGTTTAAGATGTGTGATTTCTAGTCAGGTAAAGTTATAAGATTTGTTTTGCAAAGAAACCTAGGTATTGAACTCTGATGTTAGGAACACCTCAAAGAAAACCATCTCAGGTGTGATTTTTTTCTGTTAAGCAGATAAAATTCTCCTTTCAAGCACTATACAATCACCTACCTCCTGACTTAGTGCTCTGAAGAGTTCAACACAGTCATGTCCGAGATTCAGACTTTGAGCAGGCTTTGAACCTACTGATTTAGTTATTGATATGAAATGACAGTGATTTTTAACTGTTTTCTTCCTTTTCTCCCCATGGATACTTGTGTCTTTCTTATTGCTTTCTAGTTGCCAGAAACTATAGGAGACAATGTTTGTTTGTTTGTTTGTTTTTTCTTTTTCTCACATCTGTAGATAAGGTTTACTTTTCTTCTAGGTGCCAACTCTCCAGGTTAATGCTACTATTTTTGCAGGCACTGGGTGAACAGGGGCTCAAAAGGATTAGCTGACAAGTCTACATTTAGGGAGTTTCCCTGTCAACCTGAAGGTGAAGTTGCTTTTCATGACTAAAAACTGTTCACTTAAAGTGAATCAAAATTTTGTCTTTCACGCACGGCCAATGCACATCTTTCAATCTAATTTTTGTAAAAATATGTTTGGAAATGTCCATTTAGTGGAAAAGGTAGGTTTCTGTAATTTTTATATTATATTGTTTATACTATCAGGAAAAAGTTCTTCACCAAGAGGGTCATCGGGTGCTGGGACAGGCTCCCCAGGGAAATTGTCATGGCACCAAGCTGCCGGAGTTCAAGAAGCATTTGGACAAAACTTCCAGATACATGGTGTTATTTTTGGGTAGTTCTTTGGGGACACAGGAATTGGACTCAATGATCCTTGTGGGTCCATTCCAACTCAGATATTCTATGATTCTACTCCCTTTCTTTTTATTTACTTTATCTATTTATTTATTTATTTATTTTATTCCAGTTTTAAAGCTTAGTGTTGTTTTTTTTTCCAAGAAAATGTTGTCAATAGCCTTGTTCTCATGCATGTGTCACAATTGCTCCACTGCTGAAATCCCCTTACTTGAAGATCTTATGAGGACATATACAATTGTAAGCATGGCGGTGGCAGTGATCTGTTGTTTCAGTTCATCTTCAGATTTGCTGGGTAACAGTTTGAAGGTCCTCCAGAGGTCTACTTACCATGAATTCCCTGGTGTCTCAAGAGATTTTAAATCTATACGCTAACAAAACTTTTTTTTTTTTTAATCTGTATTTTCTTCTTGTTTTCTCTTTCATTCTCAGAAAGAATTATAGAATGAATGTGAACACAAATCAGAATCAGGAATTCCTTTTAAAGTTAAGTAATAAAAATTTCTTGATCCCGGTTTGAAGGTGACTAACACAATTACAATACTGTAGAAAATGATCAGTGCATTAAAAACAAAAACAAGCAAACAAAAAACCACCACAATTCTGAACTAATTTATTTCATTTTTAAAGCTTATTCTGAGTTTATTTTTTTCTGGATAATACTGAATCCAAACTTGTTTTGTTCCCCTATACAATTTGCTTATTTTACATGCATAACATTCTGAAGAATGAATGGATCTTTTTAACCATTGCAATGCAAAGTATCTGGTTGCTCCTGTTTGTAAATGTTGACTTTCCTGTCAGTGGAATTGGTTTGTCTCTCTTCTGCCTGATGGAGAAGGATGGGGAAAGGTCAATCCATGCAGTTTAAAAGAAGGTGAGGATGAAATGACGCATTTCATCTTTGGACCTGGACATATGCTAATGCTTAATGTGAGATCTTGTATAGAAAGAATTTTTTAAAAATATGTCTATTAATTGTTTACTTAACAATTCAAATGCATTTTCTGGGTACTTATTAAGCGAATTAGAGGAGTAACAAAATATGAAGATGACCAGTCTGTTTGAAAACATTTTGAGAAAAGTCCACTGGTAGCAAAAGGTTTTGTGGTCCAGAGGAGGCTACTCTTGAAAGTGCTAGAAATTACACCACTTTTGGGGAAATGATTGCTCTCTGCGTGGAGCTGCACTTAGAGATATAGGTTGGAACCTCTTGCACAGTTTGGAGGAGTATGGAGCTGTGGCTTGATTTTATCCTGTCTCAGCTATCTAGGCAATGCAAAAAAAAATCTATATGTAAGAAATTTCTATATGCTATCAGATAGTTTCTGCTGTGCTGAGTCAGAAGACTTTGCTATGCAACATATGTGTGGATTGCTGTCTTCAATCTGTTCACTTTCAGTTCTGGATTACACCACGATAATCCCAAAGCTGCTATACAGTTTATAGCAAAAAAAATCAGTGGCCAAGAACACTAATGGGAATGACAAAATTGAGACCGAAGAAAAGTGAATATGTGACTGACGTGCTGAAAGAAAAAAGATTACAAGAAAGTTGATGTGCATGGAGAGCTGCTGGCAAAAGATTTTACAGGATTCTCAGACCCTAGTAGGTGTGAATGATGCAGAGCCCGATTTGGCAACATGCTTCACATAGTTTGTTCTTCCATAGGAAAGAGCCTCTCTGGCATGGCTGAATTATAATGCTGTTAGACTTGCACATCTTGCAGATATTTGTGCAATGTACCATCATTTTGGTACATCATATTTTGGTACCATCAAATTGTCGGTGTAGCTGCACTGAGGTTATGGTGTAGAATGTATTATTGCTTTCTGTAACAGGAAGTAATTTGTCCACTTGAAATATTTTCAGTAGCTCAGTTTGCTTTTCAGTTCCAAGGACTTCTTGTAGTGTGTTTTCATATTTTAGACAGTTAGTCTTTCATTCTTTAATTAAGGTCTCATAGGTATTCTGATGAAGCATCCAGTGCCATCACTGAAAAGATTCCTCTTGGCACTAGATAGTGTAAATCTGGGCTCAAAAGCACTTTAGATTTATCCTCATATACATCAATGCAAATTAACACCTTTTTAATTATTGGTTCCCTGGTCACATTAGGCATATATAGACTTATCTTCCTTCACTTTGAAAGGTACTTTCATGTCACTAAAGCATCAAGAATTAACCTTCATGTAAATAAAGATCATTCTCCAAAATATTGAGTCATTTATCTAACCACTTATACATTCCAGTAAAATGTTCATACTATGTCACTTTATGAATAATGAGTATTTGTAAATTGCAATCTGGCCTTGATTTTTATTTTTATTTTTCCCAAAGGATTCCAATAGGTTTGTTTTGGCCTTTGTGCATATATTGTCATGGCATGTATATCAATTTATGCATTGTGATAATACACACTGTTAAATGCATTTATGAATCTCTTATTGATTATGGTCTTAACTTTTCAGACACCAATCTTGATCTTCTGAGGTGCACATACCATTCAAAGCTGCCGTACTATCAGACTCTAAAATCTATGAACTAAATCTTTATTGAAAAGACTGACACTGGGTATGCAGTTTTAGAAAACGTAGTGCAACTCAGATATTATGATGCAAATTGTTAAAGGATGTTGAGAAGGGCTCTGCTCATAAATATGCTGGGCTATTTTTTCTCTTAAATCACAAATTCTTGGGGTTGTGGTATAAGATTGCAAATAAATAATGCATATTATGGAAATTGTGAAAAATATATTCTTCAAATGTTTTCAATCTGATTATTTTTTTTTAAACCCCAGTATTTCAGTACCTCATAACTCCGAAATAGAAGAACTAGCCATGCTCTGTGTGTCTTAAGTTTGAAAACAGCTAAAATGTCCACTTTTTATTTTATTGTCTTTAAAATAAGTCTCACTTTATCACCTTCAATGCTACATCTTTTATTGCTGCTAAATCTTAAATATCTGATTTTAAGATTTTTGTAATCTTAAATATAAGAGAAGCAATAAGGAAAAATTAACAGCTTAGCTATTTATGTCTGGTTTGTGATTGTACTGGATAGGTAACCTTGAAAACCATATTACAAAAGGCAAATATTGAGTCACGAATGCAGTGGGAAATAGGACAGAACTCAGTTAACAGATCAGCATGACAACAAATGGATGTCTCTCTAGCATTTTTTATATCCAGAAAGGACAGGACAGTGAACATCACTGTGACTGTCAGGACCATGGTGGAACATCCTATCCAGCAACTGTTCCAGCATCCTAAGTGAGGGAGCATATCCATGTCCTTCAGTACTGTGTTTTCGTTGTGTTGGTGTTAAGGCTGAGGGAAACTTACGGAAGGGTTAAAGAACAGTATATGACAATTGAGTTCATATTTCTGTTAAGTAATTAAATCACTAATTGGTTTTAATCCATTTGCTGTTTTTGTGAGTATAATAATTGGATCTAGCTGCACATATCTTCTTAGTGGTCCTGCAATAATCCATGATCTATTACAAGATGCTTTGTGTTAATGCTGGTTTTATAATAGTGATTCTTTTATAGTAATGTTTCACTGGATTGAAAAAGGCTTTTTAACTATCTTCCTACAAACACTTAGAAGCATAAGAGGGAGAGTGAGATAGCAATGCTAAGTGATCAAGTGTAGCTTTAGTGAAGCTGAAAATGAATGAGCATACACTAAAATGTTTATTTATTATGTATTATTTCTATAGACATTGACAAAGAATGATCTACCACTGTACTAGATTCTGTGAGACCATCAAATTCCCTTTCCTAGAGTGTTTAAGATGTCAGGTTGTGTGTATGTAAAACATGCTTTTATTTATTTATTTATTAATCAAGTTTGTTTTGTATTTCTCTTTATATAAAAGTATTTACATCACTGACTGATGTTCCTTAAGTAAAAGGAGTAGGAAAATGATGTCTGTGTCCTAAACTGACAGGCCTTGTGAATTAAGACACGAAGGATAGCAGGTCTTGCAATACTATGGACATCCATGATGTGTGTAAAATACAGTGACTGTCCACATTAACCCGGGATTTTCACTCAGCTGCCATCTATTCTGACCTTCACCACAAAGAGACAGAGCAGAACAAAGTAATTAATAAAAGCTTGTATGGACTAGATCTGAATTCAGATGCTTCCGTTCCATGTGGTATCATGGAGATGGATCGTGACACAGATAGCTTCAGTCCTGTTGGTGCTCTGCCTTCCCACCACAACAAGAGGTTTTCACGTTGAGAGATGGATTATACATTCTATGGGGAATATAACATAGAAACACTCTTTCCCCCCTCATATGAGTTCACTGATTTGTCTTGCTAGCTTGTTATTGTTTTACTCTGTTCAAGAATTGTAGTAGCAGCATGAACGATAAGAAAAAATAGTTTTTCAGCCATTCCTGCATACAACACATTTTCTACTACTTCCCATTAAAGACTATTGCAGTCAAATGGTAAACAAAACAGCGCCAATACTACTAAATAGATTTAACTGTACTCTTCAATAATAAATAGAACTTAAGTTAACTGAGCAATGTCCTTTTACTCTGGAGTCATTCTTTGTTAATTATCCCCTTGACTTCTCTTAATTCTCTTAGCAGTGATTTCTAATTTTACTGTGATCTTGTCTTCACCCATAACCTTTGAACAGTATTTCCAGGGTATTTTTTCCTTCAGATAATTTCATCTGATTTCTCTTCAGTGACCTCAAAATGTTTTTTTTTTTTTTTTTTTTTTTTTTTAAATTCAGAAACTGTTGTATGAAATAGAATAATATTCACAGCTGGACTAAGGGTGCAAAACAAAATTTGCTCTAGGAACCACAGTGATGGGAACAGATCACAGAAATCCTCAGGTTTGAAGACTTCTCCCATTCCAGTAGTGTGGTAGGCCTGGAAGATAACATGCAGTCCACATGTTTTGAGGTGTTTCATTTTTTTTTCTTTTTTTTTTTCCTTTTTTTCTTTTTTTCTTGAGAATGATATAAATCTAGAATATGATGATATTAATAGATAAATATCCATACAGTTTCTCAGAATCAAAAGAATGCTTCATTACAAAGAAATTAAATAAGCATACACAACATATGATAAAAGCTAAGGGGAACTTCACTGCTGTAGTTATTGCTCAAATTCTGTGAATCTATAGTTTTGCAATTATACTAGAAGTGGATGAAGTACTACCTATTTTATTTTATTTTATTTTATTTTATTTTATTTTATTTTATTTTATTTTATTTATTTTATTATTTTATTTATTTTTATTTTTATTTTATTTTATTTTAATTATTTTATTTTATTTTATTTTAGTGTCAGCCATTGATGATACATTGATAGAAGATCTGAGAAATGCAATGCTTATGTCTGCTGTGTCGAACTCTATTGTCTACAAAAACTGATCCTATCCTATCTCCTAGGTAAAGCCATTTAGAATATCAGAATGATAGAATGATATCTTCAAGCTCTAACTTACAAAGTAGACAGCAAATCTAAGGATTTTGCAGTGTTTTCATTCCTTTAAAATGTGGTATTTGCCTTTAACAGTTAGTGACGATAACAAAAAACTCTGATTCCAGTATCTGTCTTTAGTACCATTTCATATGGATGACTGTGAAACTATAATCTAGGGGAGAAGGATGGAGGGACTGTACCATGCAGTAATTTCTGCAGCAAAAGTCTGATTCCAATCCTGAGTTAGAAATACAGAAAAAAATAATGTAGGAACTTGAATGTGAAGGAGTTAATGTGAGTTGAGGATGACTGGTGAAACTTCTGAGAAGATGTAGATTTATTGGATTTATGTATGTGTATCTGTGTGCGTGTGGACATGCATGCAAATTACTATTCCACTGTATATGCACCACATGAATGTGTGACTTGTGAATATCTTCAGATACCCTTCTCTAATGTAGTCTACTGTAACTCAGGCGAAGAAATTTACATGAGTAAATTGTGGAAAGCCCATGTAACTCTATGAATAAAGCTGATTAATTATGTTTAAATTTCTATAATCTGTTAAAAGGGTCAGCCCCCAAATTAGAAGAGTTTTCTATATTCCTATTATAAAACACAGACACAGTGTCTGAGCTAAATTAAATTTTTAAGCAGCCTCAGGAAAGAAAAAAAAAAAAAAAAGATTTAAATTGCTGCCACAGGGAAACTTAAACCTGACACATGAAATAGAAAAGTGATCATCAACAGCCTGTGAAACAGAGCTTCTGGTTCTATTTCCAATTTGTCACTTTTTTTCCCCCCATAATTTTC